>NW_027254371.1:0-40000 GCF_044704955.1 Pristiophorus japonicus
CTGACTGCAGGGGACATACGTTTGTCTTTACTAACCTTTTTCTCTTTACATATCGATAGAAACTTTTGCAATCCGTCTTAATGTTGCCTGCAAGCTTCTTCTCGTACTCCATTTTCCCTGCCCTAATCAAACCCTTTGTCCTCCTCTGCTGAGTTCTAAATTTCTCCCAGTCCCCGGGTTAGCTGCTATTTCTGGCCAATTTGTATGCCATTTCCTTGGCTTTAATACTATCCGTGATTTCCCTTGATAGCCACGGTTGAGACACCTTCCCTTTTTAATTTTTACGCCAGACAGGAATGTACAATTGTTGTAGTTCATCCACATGTGGATGGGCAATGTCTGCCATTGCCCATCCACAGTCAACCCCTTAATATCATTCGCCAATCTATCGGAGCCAATTCACGCCTCATACCTTCAAAGTTAGCCTTCTTTAAGTTCTGGACCATGGTCTCTGAATTAACTGTTTCATTCTCCATCGTAATGCAGAATTCCACCATATTATGGTCACTCTTCCCCAAGGGGCCTCGCACAACGAGATTGCTAATTAATCCTCTCTCATTACACAACACCCAGTCTAAGATGGCCTCCCTCCTAGTTGGTTCCTCGACATATTGGTCGAGAAAACCATCCCTTATGCACTCCAAGAAATCCTCGTCCACCGTATTGCTTCCAGTTTGGTTAGCCCAATCTATGTGCATATTAAAGTCACCCATTATAACTGCTGCACCTTTATTGCATGCACCCCTAATATCCTGCGTGATGCCCTCCCCAACATCACTAATACTGTTTGGAGGTCTGTACACAACTCCCACTAACGTTTTTTGCCCTTTGGTGTTCTGCAGCTCTACCCATATAGATTCCACATCATCCAAGCTGATGTCTTTCCTAACTATTGCATTAATCTCCTCCTTATCCAGCAATGCTACCCCACCTACTTTTCTTTTTATTCTATCCTTCCTGAATGTTGAATACCCCTTGATGTTGAGTTCCCAGCCCTGATCATCCTGGAGCCACGTCTCTGTAATCCCAATCACATCATATCTGTTAACATCTATTTGCACAGTTAATTCATCCACCTTATTACGGATACTCCTTGCATTAAGACACAAAGCCTTCAGGCTTGTTTTTCTAACACCCTTTGTCCATTTAGAATTTTGCTGTACAGTTAATTATTTCACTCTCAAACTATGCGTGAAATTCTTTCATACTATGATCATTCCTCCACAGCGGACCCTTTACTAGAGAGATGAATAATTAACCCCGTCTTTTCAAACAAAACAACATTAAAACAGCCTGTTCCCTGTTTGATTTCATGAAGTACTGTTCCAGGAAACTGTCTCGAACGCATTCCATGAACTCAACCCCGAGACTACCCTTGCCAATTTTGTTTGCCTCGTCTATCTGTACATTCATGTTCCCCAAGATTCATGTATTACCTTTGTTACAAGCTGCAATTTTATGCATATAAATAGTTTGTCCAACGGTATAGTTCCTGCACACATCCCATGAATGTTTTCTACCCCTTGTAATTTATTATCTTTTTCCTTACTGATTCTGCCTCCTGATTGAATGGCGGTGCAGGCTAGAAGGGCCGAATGGCCTACTCCTGCACCTATTTTCTATGTTTCTATCCGTTATCACTACTGACCATATGTCATCCGTTATTTTCAGGTCTGCCACAGTCCTTTTATATTCTGCCTGTCTTTTGGAAATATCAAGAACCCTCGATTAATTGGGTCCCAAACATGGTCATCTTGAAGACATTTCTCTGCAATGGCTATTAGTTCAAAGCCATTCATCTCTATTCGTGTCACGGATTCGTCGATTATGCAACAAACGTGGTTTACTATTATTTCCTATTTTAACTTATTTGCTGATGCACTGCAGCCACTAATCTCTCTGTCGCTGCCTGCCAAGAATATAAACTTGGTTCTTAATGCTCTGTTGGGACCAGAAGCACACCTTGAGAGATAAAATCTGTATTTCGCTCCGTGCCCAACACTGTGAGGAAGTTTTTGTGCTAAACACCATTTATTGAATGATCTCGTGGCTCGAACAGGGAACAGACGGGTGTTTATGTGCAGAGGATATGGGATTGTGTTCTGATCCCTGCCTCTTTCTAGATTAAAAGCAATAAAGGATGAATGAGAGAGTGAAGCACAGTGAGAGATGGGTTGATAGAAGAATGTGTGCATGGACCTGATTAAATGTGGCCCAAACACGAAGCAATAGAACGATATCATCAGTAGACTAGCATAACCTCAGCTCCGAGATCTGGTCGGGGCCAATTCTCCTTACGTGAGGAAGCAGCGGGAGGGACAATTCTACCCTGGGTAACATTGTCCTCCAAGAGCAAGTAACATGATTCGAGTTCTCTGAGGCAGAACGAGTTCATTGGGAGAGCGTTGGATGTAAAGGTCCCTGCTCCAATCCCTAGAAGGAGATGTTTTGTTCTGTGCCTCCTTCGAAAAGGGGAGAAGCAAAAGGGGTATTTTCTGCTCCTAACCCCGCTTCTATCTGACTGATGGGAGTAAAACCACATCTGACCCTAACCACGTGTTTACAATCAATGAATCTTCTCTGGAATTGTCTTCATGCAAACTTCACCAACTGGAAATGTCCGGTTGACAATCTTTTCCGATATATTAATGGAGTGGAGGAGGAGTTGCGAGATGCTGTTCAATGAAGAGGTTTGTAGGTGGTTAAGGGCGAAAAAAGGCAGAGGAACAGTTGGTGTGAGAGGGGCAGCGAGTCGGCCATGGTCGCTGGAACCGAATTAGTGAAGTCCAGAGGAGTAGAACTGGCTGGAAACAAGGAGCAAGTTAGGAGCAGTCAATGTGGAGACAAATGAGTGAGCGGCTTGTCAGTCTGGTTGTTTGGTGTTTGGTGTTTATAATGGTGGTTGCAGGGTTCGCTGCCGCTTTGTGTCAGAAGGAATTGTGCTCAGATGCCCAGCTCTGAATTTCACAGCATAGAGCTCAAGGAGTGTTTGATATCAATGAGATTCAACGTCAGTTTCAGGAATTGGTGCCATGCTTCTGTACTCTCTCCAGCATCTCGCTGTTAAAGATTGAACATTATAGAATTTCACCTGCTGCTTGGGGTAAGTACGGCTCACTGTGGTTTCAGACACGTCTCCATTGACAACAAACCAGTGTCGAGAAGACAAAGGTCACATTTATGGGCACAGCTTTGGTGTCATTACCGACGAAAGGAAATATTTGCTTTAGAGATTAAGTATAATGTACCTATATTCTCAGGAAATGAGATGAATGTGAGGTGTTCTCATTGAAACGGAAAAAAAAATATATAAGGCGTGAACCTTCTATCTCAGAGGCGGTTGTACTCCCAGTGGAGCCACGGCAGACAGATGGCGGTTCAGACAATATTAAGTCAGTGATGCAACGCGAACCTCAGTATGGCCAATTCATCTGCTCCGGGAGATGGAGAGGTTCATTGCTTGTTGATTTCCTCCTTGCTGTTTTTCTTGCCTCTTTCCGACTACTACACCCTGCTTCTCTGTAACCTGTAATGCCTCATGGACAGTGTTCCCCTTGTCACTTTAGAACAGCTACTTTGATATCATTACTGCTGAAATAAACAAGCTTTCCTGTAACTTTCAATTCGCTCCCCCGATGGTTACACAGACTGACGCTACCAGACAGCACCTGGTGTTTAAATCAATTGCCCACAATTATTGAGTACTCCCAATCTGTAGCTTTCCACATGGCCTGAATCACACATTGGGCTTTGGCCAAGCTTCCCAGAATTCAAGCCTGAACAGTTGATTTATACATCATTTTTTGAATTAATATCTTTAACCAAACTCAGCTCCTTTAGCAGGGCAGTAATGCAGGCTGACAGACAATAATTAGTATTTTAAATGTAAACGAGAAATGTCTTCTAGAGGAAGGGGATTATAGCATATCAACTATCACAAGCATTGATTCCAAAAGTGAGCAGATCCGCTCCGAGCAAGGTTTGAACCGAGGCGAGAAAGAAAGGCAGCACCCAGTACTTTACATTCTCAAATCATCGAGCCTGCACTGTGTGCTAATTCTCTGAAATATTGTGACTGTGAAATGTGTGGAGGAAAAGAGGGAGCTTTGAGAGCGGATCCACCGATGCCTGAATGATGCAGGCCAGGTAGAAAATGTTGTTAAGAATGCAAATGGAAAACTTGCCTTTATTAGTCGAGGGATGGAATAAAATAATAAGGACGTTATGCATCAACTGTATAAATAAATGTTTAGGCAGCAGCTGGAGCACAGCGTGCAGTTCTGGTCACCACATTACAGAAAAGCTGTGATTGCACTGGAAAGGGTGATGAGGACATTTACAAGAATGTTGTCTGGACAGGATACTTTTATCTATGAGGAAATATTGGAGATGCTGGTTCTGTTTCATTGGAACACAGGAGGCAGACGGGAGACCTTATAGAGGTGTATAAATTATGAGCAGCTGGATAGTGGTTAGTAATGGACTGTTTCCCTTGGCAGAGGAGTCAGTAACCAGGGGACAGAGATGTACATTAATTGGGGGGAGGATTTGAGGGGATATGAGGGGAAATGTCTTCATCCAGATGGTGCCGGAGGTCTGGAACCCACTGCCTGAAAGGGGGGTTAGTGGCATGTCCCCTCACCACATTCAGGAACTTCTTGCATAGACACGTAAACATATGTTCTTTATTTCTGTGCAAAGTGCTGTAACCTACAGGGCAATGGAGCAAGAGCTTGAAAGTGGGATTAGGCTGGATAGCTCTTGGTCGGCCGGCGGGGCACGATTGACCGAAATGGCCTCCTAGCTGTAAATGTTTATGTTTCTATGTTTCTAAGAAAGGACTATTATACTGCTTTTCTGCATATTAATAAAAAGCGAAAGAATTGCACTGACAGTTAACATAATCTGAACACCTCACATATGTAACAGCTGTACAATGTGTGAAAACAGCTGAAACCCACGTTTCATTTTATTCGTGTTTATTGCGATGTGATTTCCAGGACTGCGATTTGTGGCACCTCCTTAAACCACAGGTACAAAATGAGGATCTAATTCCCTGACCTGGATTAACTGATACTGAGCTGGCACTGTTCCAGCAGCTAGGGCACTCCCTGCAGTAAACTGAGTCGTGGATTTAAATTTTTAAATTTTTCAGCCCAACTGAGGTTGCGTTCATTTATCTTACCCTGAAACATTATTGGTAAAAAGGAGTTGTTTGAGAAGCAGAAACTCTCGCCCCATTGCTTGGAATTTAATGTGCATTACTGAGCCTGACTGCTGCAGTTAAACAGGTGAGTTTACCTGTCTCCGGGTGATCTACATGTCTTAGGGATGTCGACTCAGGGAGTTTGATGATTGAAGTGACATGGACTGTACTGTTGAATGGCTCTGAATGTCCGTGCCCAATATCTCTGGTTTAATATTTTATGCTGTGTTGTAACCATCGGTGGGAATATAATCTCACGCTGCTGGGCCCACGTGACTGTCACTAATAAGATAACAATACCTGACAGTCCAAGCGCAGGTTTCCTTTGTGTGTGAATTAGGTGTCCAGTCAAGTGATCAGCAGGCTCTGCAAAAACGAATGAAATCAACGCTTCTCGGAGAAAATGCGACAAGATTCAACCATAAATAGGCACAAAAAATCTTTCGACCTGACGCCAACATGCGGCACGGTGAGTGAGTGTTTCTTGGCAGTTCCTAATTCTACAAATATGTATGCTACGGTGTGATCGCTTCTTGACTGTCCTTTTGACTATTCAGCACCTTTGTTCTGAGTTGTTTCTTACACAGGCTGGGTGGGTGGGGTGTGCTGTTTAGTGGTGTCAGTGCCGAGAGTGTCGTGCTTTTATATTTCATTAGTTATTGCTGTGGCCGCCTTATTCAGATTAGAATAATCTTGGTATATCCGACATCAGTAAGGTGACCAGGTTAATGTTTTCATCCAAACTTTTAACAAACTCTGAATCAGGCTGAGCTCTGGGAACATGTCTGGATGGTCGGTAACTTCAAAGTTTCCGGTTCAGATAATTGGGTCTGGAACTGTTTCTGGGTGCTTGGTAGGTTTACAGAGCGATGGGTTCAGTAATGGTTACTTGCTTAGTTTCTGGGTCCTGGCTCATTTTACATGCGTTGGTTTATTGATGGCCACTTGGTCTGTATCTACCATTGTATTAGGCCGGGCTGGCTCAGTCACTCGAGCAGCAAACTCTTATTTACAGTCTCTTAGCGTTCAAGCCCCTCATTGGATGGTTGGATCTCTGTGGTTTTAGGTTGAATTCACAGGGGTTCCCCACGAATTCCAGGGCAAAGATGTCAAGGAGTGTTTGATTTTAATGAGAACAGTATCAGGAAATATAAATCTGATTAATGACACTTTCCAGCATCTCGCTGCCCAAGATTGAAGTTTATTTAATGTCACGGAGAACTTCTGTTCAGTGGACCAACCCACATTCATGACCCTTCGCTGCCGGAAAATCAGCAGGGAAGTTGTACTGTGCACCATTTTGATCTCCTTACCGAAGGAACGAAAACACTGTTTTAGTGGGGATGCAACGAAATATTCCTAGATATATTTATGGGCCAAAGGATTTCTCTTACGAGGAGACATTGAGTAGAATGGGCCTACATTATCTGGTGTTTTGCTTTATTTTTTTAAAATTTCAAAATATATTTTATTCCCATAAAAATTTGCACAATACATTGGTAGACAGTTCAGTACATTTGGATGCGGTCAGCAATTCTATACAATACATTTGGATGCTAACGGCAGTTCTGTTCAATAGATTTGCTTGCTTTACATTTTGAGGTCCATTTCAGTACAATCCAGGATACATTGTAATAGAGTCATCATATTGCTTTTCTAGTGGCACTACACGGTACACGGAATGGGTGAGGGTACAGTTACATCTCTTTGCAATAAACATTACTAAACAGAACTTGCATTATACATGTGACTGCATAGGTTTTTTCAGATCCTGGTGTTCTATGTATACAAAAGGTTTACAAGTACCGGCCGAGGGGAGTTTTATACTGATTCCAGCCCCTGGGTTTATCGTGACAGAAAGGCTTTAAACTGTGGCTCTTCCCGACCCTGCCTTTGCGAAGACTGCAGCAATTTTTAGTACGTCCCTCAACACGTACTCCTGACCTTGGATTGCGCCAGTCTGCAACACGCAGACATGGACATCTCCTTGTTCTGGAAGACCACCAAGCTTCAGCATTTCACTGAGTTTATGGCCCTCCAGCAGCAGATCATATCTGTCTCTGTGTGTGTCCCTAGGAACAGCCCATAGAGCACAGAGTACTGTGTTATGGAGCTGCTTGGGATAAACCATCACACCAACCACTGCATCTACATCCAGACCTGCGTTGCAAAGGGGCATTCCCAAAATAGATGGATGGCAGTCTCATCCGCACCACAGCCAACTCGGGGGCAGATTTATAGCAGGAATGAATCTTCTAACTCAGCGGAGTGCACTCCCAGCTGGGCCACGGCAGACTGATGGTGGTTCAGGCAACCTTTATCCCAGTGGTGTAAATCGGAACTCAAAACGGCCAATTCTTCTGATTTGGGAGCCAGATACTTTCGTTACTTATTGATGTCCTTCTTGGTGCTGTTATTATCTGTCTTCAAATGCTTCTCCCAGATTGTCTATCACCTGGACTGTCCCATGGAATGTGTTCTCTTTGTCACTTCAGATTTGTCGCTTTGATACCTTTCCTACTGACAAAAACAAGCTTTCCAGTGTCTTTTTATTTGTCGCCATGGTTACACAGACTGAGGCTACCTGACCAAACTTGATGTTAAAAACGCTTTCCCACAGTGTCATTTATACTCCTGATCTCTCGCTTTCCAGACAGATTGAATGACACTTTTGGACTTTGGCCAGGCTTCCCAGAATGTGTTGGTGTATAGTCAGTTTAATCGTTCCTTTTTTGAGTTATTACAATTCACTAACCTCAGCTCCTTTAGTGGTTCATTAATACAACAATCCTAAATTATCCTTAACAGCGTTATTGACTTGTCCAAAATCATTCTAGAGAAAGTGGTTTAAAGAATATAAACCATTACAGGAAGTGAGGCCAACACTGGGCAGATCCGCTTCGAGCAAGCTCTGAACCTGTGGGTGGAAACAAAGGGAGCACCCAACAGTTTACATTCTCCAATCGCTGACCTGCTCTGTCCATTAAATCGTTGCAATGTTTATTGTGCTGCGCTCCTGATGTTCAATTTGCTGCAGTTTCGTGAAATCAAAAAGATTGGCAGCAACCATCAAAATCTCTCCTCTCTGAAGTGCAATAGTAATGTCGCATGTTGAGAACAGTTACAAACACACATTACATTGTATTCATATTTGGTACAATATGATTTCAATTACTGCGAATGTTGTTCCCTCTGTCAGCCACAGATACACAGAGGAGAATCGATGTTGCTATTATCTGTGTACGTGACACTAAGCTGGCGCTGTTCTACCAGAGAGGGCTTTCCCACCAGGTCAATTACTCCTATTGGTAAATCAATCCCCATCCTTCATCTCCATGGAGACTGATGTCGGGAGAACTTTCCATTTCGTGAGATATTACTTTTTAAAGTAATGATTTTTGAAAGTGGAATTTTTCCTCCACTGCGGAGAATCTAAGATCCATTGCTGTGCCTGTTCCCGCAGTTAAACAGCTGGGTTTTCCTGTCTCTGTGTGATCCACATGTTTTAGGTTTTCCACTCGGGGACTTTGAAGATTGAAGTGACATGGACTGTATTGTTGAATTGCTCTGAGTGTCCATCCTCAATATTTCCCTTTAAATATATTGTTCTGTTGTAAACATGAGTGGCAATAACGCTGCTGTGTGCAACCGACTGTGACTAATAGGGGAATGTAACCTGAGAGTCTCAGTGCAGGTTTCCTTTGTGTGTAAATCAGGCATCCTGTCAAGCGCTCAACAGCCTCTCCAAGAAGCAGAGCAATCACCAGTTCTCACAGTAAATGCGAGACGATTCGGTGGTTTTTGCTGCTAAAGATGATTTCTGCGTTTCTGCCTCAACCAGTGAGGTGAGTAAGTTTTCCTGCACAGTTTGTACTGTGTAAATATCTATCTGTTTCTCTCCGGGCGATCTGAGGTGTCAGCCCCTTCGTTCCGAGATGATTCTTAAACAGGCGGCTGTTTAGTATGGCCAGTGCTGAGAATATTGTGATTTACCTTTTATGAATTAGTCCATATGATCGCGTTGTCCAGGCTGGAATAATTTTGGAATTTACAACATCAGTAATTCAAGTTTTAGTTCAACTTTTAACGGTTTCTGACTCAGGTCAAGGTCTGCCATTATTTTCGGGCGATGGGTTATTTAATGTTTCTGCCTCAGTTCATTGATACAGGGGCAGTTTCTGGGTGTTAAGTAAGTTTGCATGTGTTTGGGCAGGTGGTCATTTTTCACTGTTTGTGTACTGGGTCAGTTTACTTGTGTCGGTTTAGATGATGGTCACTCGCTCAGTTCCTGTGTAATGAGTAAGCTTACATATGTTGGTTTAGATGATGCTCAATTGGTCAGTTTCCAGGTGATGGGTCTGTTTACTTATGCAGGGTTATTTTCTGCTCACTTGTTAACTTTCCGCTGTTGTTCAGGTCTGGCTCGATCAATGGATAGAGCTTGAATCTCTTCATTTCAGCGTCAATGGTTCAAGCCTCCATTGGTCGGTTTGAGCTTTCCAATTTTTGTCAGATTTCACAGGTGGTCCCCAGTTCTGAATTTTTCGGTACAGTTCAAGGCATGTTTGCTAAAAGTTAGCTTCAGCAACAGGATCTGAAAATATCTCCCTGATCCTGGACCACTGCTGGAGATTAAACTGTATTTATGTTCGCCTGCAGCTGGGGGTCACACTGGCTCAATGCATCTTCGGGCCCATCTCTCCCTTTACGACCCATCGCATTGGTGCCAAGAAAATAATGGGGAATGTGCACTGTGTATTGTTTTAGTCTGCTTACTGAAGCAAATGAAAAATCTTCTTCAGAGGTGAAGGTTTACTGGATTAATTCCTCGGACAATTGTTCTCTCTGATGAGTAGAGTTTGAGTAGAATTGGCCTATATTCTCTGGTTATTGGAAGAATTAAGAAGAAAACATATTGAGAATTAAAACATTTGTAGAGCGCTTGAACCGTCTAATTCTGATGCGAGCCGCTACCTGCTGACCCGGGGCAGACAGATGACCATTCAGACAAGCTTTAAGTTAGTGATGCAATTCAGAACTCAGAATTGGCAATTCACCTGCTTCGCGTGACCTCATTAATTGTTGACGTCCTCCTTGGTATTATGTTTAATGCCTCTTCAAGGTCTTTACCTGTTTGTCTTTCTCCTGGTCTGTCCCATGGAATGTGGTCTCTTTCTCCATTCAGAATGGCTGCTCTGATAACATTCCTGCTGACAGAAACATGTGAATTACATCAAGGCAAGTGACTGTCAATTCTATCTTTCCCATGGCCACACATGCTGAAGCTAAGAGACAGTATCTGCTGTTGACAGCGATGCCCCACAGGCTCGTGAGGCCTCCACATCTGTATCTTTCCAGACAGCCTGAGTCAAACTTTTGGAATTGACCAAGCTTCCCAGTAAGCCTTCTTGAACAGTTAGTTTCACAGTTCATTTCTTGAATTAATATTTGAAACCGACCTCAGCATCTATAGCAAGTCAGTAATTCAACAATTCTTTCGTACCCTTAAAAACGACATTGAAATGACTAAACCCTACTAGAGTAAGTGGATTAAAGAATATAACCTATTACACACATTGAGGCAAACAATGAGCAGATGTGCTGCGAGCAAGGTTTGAACCTGTACGGGGAAACAAAGGCAGCGCCCACGAGTTTGAATTCTCACATTGCTCTCACTTTACTCTGTGTTAAATCGCTGCAATGGCTATTGTGCTGTGTACGTGATGTATAATTTGTTGCAAATTCGTGAAATCCAAAAGAATCGGAGAGATCATTAAAATATTCTAAACCCCCGAAGTAATATATAACATATTGAGAACAATTGCAAACCCATATTTTTCATGACTGCGATTTTTGCCAGATCTTTATGCCAGAGGTACACAAACGAGAGTCTGTTTCCCTATTCTCTGTGTACCTGGTACTAAGCCGCCACTGTTCCCGCAGAAAGGGATTTTCCTGCAGCTCACTTGCTCATATTTATAAATCATTATTGATTCTTCAGCTCAATACAGGCTAATGCGGGGATAACTTTTTAGTGCCTGAGACATTACTCATAAATGTCATTTTATTGAGAAGGAGGAATTTTATCCCCCACTGCCGGGAAACTAAAATCATTGCTGACCCTGTTTCCGAAGTTAAACAGGTGAGTTTACCTGTCTCTGTGTGATCTACATGCCTGAGCGTTTGTCCATTCTGGGACTTTGATGTTTGACTTGACATTGGCTGGACAGTTGAATTATTCTGAGTGTCCATCTTCAATATTTCAGTTTAAATATATTTTGTTCGGTTGTAACCATGACTGGAAACAATGCTGCTGCCTGCATCCGACTGGCATTAATAGGCGAATGTAACCTGAGAGTCTCAGTGCAGGTTTCCTTTGTGTGTAAATCAGGCATCCAGTCAAGCGCTCAGCAGCCTCTCCAAGAAAAACATAAATCACCAGTTCGCACAGAAAATGCGCGAAGCTTCGGTCGTTATTACTACTAAAGATGATTTATGGATTATTTCCTCAACCTGTGCAGTCAGTAAGTTTTTTCTGGACAGCTTCGTACAGTGTAAATATATATCTGCTTCTCTCCGGTCGATCTGAGGTTTCAGACCATTCGTTCCGAGCATTTTCTTAAACAGGCGGCTGTTCAGTGAAGTAACTGCCCAGAATATCCTGTTTTTACCGTTTACTATTTATTCCAAGTGGTCGCATAATTCAGACTGGCATTGTGTTGGAATCTGCAGCATCGGCTAATTAATGTTCTAGTTCAACATGTAAAGATCTCTGACACAGTCCGAGGTCTGCCATTATTTCCGAGCTCAGGTTAATTTAATTGTTTCTGGTTAATGTTAATATTTAAGAAGAAGTTCAGTTCATTGGAACCCCAGCGGCCTCTAGATCCTGGGTCAGTTTTCATGCGCTGGGTTCGGTGTTGGTCACTTTTATTGTTTCTGCTACTTGGTTAGTTTTCAAGTGTTGGGTGAGGTGATTGTCACTTGGTCGGTTAAAGGTTATTTGGTCGGGTTTGTTCCACTTGTTTAGGCACAGGTCACTTGGTCAGTTTCTCGAAGTTGGTTCAGTTAACGTCTGCTTGATGATGTGCAGGTCAAGTGCTCATGTTTCTGGCGGTGGGTCTGTTTACACGCATTCGGTTAGTTGCTCACCTATCAGCTTCTCGGTGATGGGTAGCTTTACGTGACCTGTGTTAGGTGGTGGTTACTTGCTTAGTTCAAGGAAGCTGGTTGAACTTAATGTCTTGGGTTTGGTTGTGATTAACTTATCAGTTACCTCATACTGGCCCTGCTTCCATGTATTGGCTTAGCTGATGGTCACTTAGACACATTCTGAGTGCTGGGATCATTTTCGTATCCCGGCGTGGTAATGTAAAGTTGGTAGTTCCAGGGTGTTGTGTCAGTTTAAGTCTGCTTGGTTCGGTGATTTACAACTGACCATTCCACGGGTACTTATTGAGTTTTCATTTACTGCGATGCCTGTGGTGAACATGGTCAGTTTCTGGGCGATGTGTCAGTTGATGCATCTGTAGTAGGATATGGTCAATTGATCAATTTATGTGTATTGGGACAGATAATTTGTGTTTGGTTCGGTGATGATCTATGGGTCAGTTTCTGGGTGCTGGTTAATTTGATGTGTGCTGTGTTTGATGTTGAACCTTTCGTCAGTTTCTGGTACTGAGTACTGAGTTAGCTTATATGTGCTAATTTAGGAGATGGTCAATTGGTTAGTTTCTGGGTGTCGGCCAGTTTACCAGTAATGGATGATGTGCTGGTGATGCGGTCATTTTAAACTGTGTGAGTAAGTTTATGTGTGCTTGGTTAGATGATGTTCATGTCTTCATTTCCACATTCGAGGACAGTTTCCCTGTGATTGGTTATGTGATCACCACTTGGTCAATTTCCAGCTGTTGGATCATATAACTTGTGTTGCTTTAATTGATCATTATTTTCAATATACTTGGTCAATTTTCTTTCATTGGATGAGTTGATAGTAACTTAGGCAGTGTGTTGGTGCAATTAACTTAAGCTGGGTTATATGATGGTCAATTGGCCAGTTTTAGGGCACTCGGTCAATTTAGCTGTGTTGATATAAGTTATGATCACTTACATAAGGAATTGGAGCCGCATTGGGCCATTTGGCCAGTCGAGCCTGCTCTGCCATTCACCAGGAGTGTTCACCTCAACTCCACCTTCATTTGCTTCCCAAATTCCCTTAACTCTGTTAGTTCAGCAACATGTATTGTCCTCTATCTTGAATATAGTCAACGACTCAGCATCCACAGCCGTCTAGAAAAAAAGAAACATAGCAACATAGAAAATAGGTGCAGGAGTAGGTCATTCGGACCTTTGAGCCTGCACTACCATTCAATGAGTTAATGGCAGAACATGCAACTTCAGTACCCCATTCCTGCTTTCTCGCCATATCCCTTGATCCCCCTGGTAGTAACATAAGAACATAGAACATAAGAGTTAGGAACAGGAGTAGGCCATCTAGCCCCTAGAGCCTGCTCCGCCATTCACCAAGATCATGGCTCATTTCGCCGTGGAATCAGCTCCACTTACCCGCCCGCTCCCCATAACCCTTAATTCCCTTATTGGTTAAAAATTTATCTATCTGTGATTTGAATACATTCAATGAGCTAGCCTCAACTGCTTCCCTGGGCAGAGAATTCCACAGATTCACACCCCTCAGGGAGAAGAAATTCCTTCTCAACTCGGTTTTAAATTGGCTCCCCGTATTTTGAGGCTGTGCCCCCTAGTTCTAGACTCCCCAACCAGTGGAAACAACCTCTCTGCCTCTATCTTGTCTATCCCTTTCATTATTTTAAATGTTTCTATAAGATCACCACTCATCCTTCTGAACTCCAACGAGTAAAGACCCAGTCTACTTAATCTATCATCGTAAGGTAACCGCCTCATCTCCGGAATCAGCCTCGTGAATCGTCTCTGTACCCCTCCAAAGCTAGTATATCCTTCCTGAAGTAAGGTGACCAAAACTGTACGCAGTACTCCAGGTGTGGCCTCACCAATACCCTGTACAGTTGCAGCAGGACCTCGCTGCTTTTTTCCTCCATCCGTCTCGCAATGATGGCCGAAATTCAATTCGCCTTCCTGATTACCTGCTGCACCTGCAAACTAACTTTTTGTGATTCATGCACAAGGACCCCCAGGTCCCTCTGCACCGCAACATGTTGTAATTTCTCACCATTCAAATAATATTCCCTTTTACTGTTTTTTTCCCAAGGTGGATGATCTCACATTTTCCGACATTGTATTCCATCTGCCAAACATTAGGCCATTCGCTTAACTTATCTAAATCTCTTTGCAGCTTCCCTGTGTACTCTACACAACCCGCTTTTCCACGAATCTTTTGGTCGTCTGTAAATGTTGTTACACTACACTCTGTCCCCTCTTCCAGGTCATCTATGTCTATTGTAAACAGGTGTGGTCCCAGCACCGATCCCTGTGGCACACCACTAACTAACGATTTCCAACCGGAAAATGATCCATTTATCCCGAGTCTCTGCTTTCTGTTCGCCAGCCAATTCTCGATCCATGCTAATACATTTCCTCTGACTCCGCGTACATTTATCTTCTGCAGTAACTTTTTGTGATGCACCTTATCGAATGCCTTTTGGAAATCTAAATACACCACATCCATCGGTACACCTCTATCCACCATGCTCATTATATCCTCAAAGAATTCCAGTAATTTAGTTGAATATGATTTCCCCTTCATGAATCCATGTTGCCTCTGCTTGATTGCAGTATTCGTATCTAGATGTCCCGCTATTTCTTCTTTAATGATAGCTTCAAGCATTTCCCCCAACTACAGATGTTAAACTAACCGGCCTATAGTTAACTGCCTTTTGTCTGCCCCCTTTTTTAAACAGAGGCGTTACATTAGCTGCTTTCCATTCCGCTGGTACCTCTCCAGAGTCCAGAGAATTTTGGGAGATTATAAAGAATGCATCCGCTATAACTTCCACCATCTCTTTTAATACCCTGGGATGCATTTCATCAGGACCAGGGGACTTGTCTACCTTCAATCCCATTAGCCTGTCCAGCAGTACCCCGCTAGTGATAGTGATTGTCTCAAGTTCCTCCCTTCCCACATTCCCGTGAACAGCAATATTTGGCATGGTTTTTGTGTCTTCCAATGTGATGACCGAAGCAAAATTATTGTTAAGATATCAGCCATTTCCACATTTCCCATTATTAAATCCCACTTCTCATCTTCTAAGTGATCAACATTTACTTTAGTCACTCTTTTCCGTTTTCTATATCGGTAAAAACGTTTACTATCTGTTTTTATTTTTTTGTGCAAGTTTATTTTCGTAATCTATCTTTCCTTTCTTTATTGCTTTGTTAGTCATTCTTTGCTGTCGTTTAAAATTTTCCCAATCTTCTAGTTTCCCACTCAAATTGGCCACCTTATACGCATTGGTTTTTAATATGATACTCTCCTTTATTTCCTTGGTTTTCCACTGCTGGTTATCCCTTCTCTTACCGCCCTTCTTTTTCACTGGAATATAGTTTTGTTGAGCACTGTGAAAGAGCTCCTTAAAAGTCCTCCACTGTTCCTCAATTGTGCCATCGTTTAGTCTGTGTTCCCAATCTACTTTAGGCAACTCTGCCCTCATCCCACTGAAGTCCCCTTTGTTGAAGCATAGTACGCTCGTTTGAGACATTACTTCCTCACACTCAATCTGTATTACAATTTCAACCAATCTGTGATCATTCATTCTGAGAGGATCTTTTACTAGGAGATCGTTTATTATTCAGGTCTCATTACACAGGAGCAGATCTAAGATAGCTTGCTCCCTTGTTGGTTCTGTAACATACTGTTCTCAGAAACAATCCTGTATGCATTCTATGAATTCCTCCTCAAGGCTACCCATTCGATTTGATTTGACCAATCGATATGTAGGTTAAAATCCCCCATGATTACTGCCGTTCCTTTTTCACATGCCTCCATTATTTCCTTGATTCCCTTGATTATTGTCCACCCCACTGTGAAGTTATTATTTGGGGGCCTATAAACTACGCCCACCAGTGACTTTTCCCCCTTACTATCACTAATCTCCACCCACAATGATTCAACATTTTGTTCATTAGCGCTAATATCGTCTCTCACAACTGCCCTGATACCATCCTTTATTAGCAGAGCTACCCCACCTCCTTTCCCTTCTTATCTACCTTCTCGGGTAGATAATTCCAATTATTCACAAACCTTTGACTGAAGACATTTCTCCTCATCACAGTATTAAATGGCTAACCCTTAATCTGAGAAGTGACCTCCAGTTTTAGGTTCCCCAAACAGGAGGAACATTTACTCCGCATTAACCCTGTAAACCCACGTTTATATGTTATATATTTTTCTATGCTTCAATAAGATCACATCTCATTCTTCTAAACTCGAGGGAATATAGGGATAGTCCACTCAATATCAACACATAGGGCAATTCGCTCATCCCATGTACCAGTCAAGCGAACATTCATTGCACTCAATCTAAGGCAATTTTATCTTTCCTTAGTAAGGAGTAATCTGAAAACGTCCCATTTATTCCTACTCTCAGTTGTCTGTCCATAAAACAACCCTCAATCCATGCAAATATATAACCCAAATCATGAGTCCTAATTTTGTGTAATAACCTCTTGTGTAGCACCTATCGCATGCTTCTTTGGAAATCCAAATAAACCACACCACTGAGACCCCCTTGTGCATCCTGCTAGTTACATTTTCAAAAAAAGTGAACAGTTTTGTCAAACACGATTTCCCTTTCAAAATTCCGTGTAGACTATGCCTAACCATATTAAGACTTTTAAAATCCATTCAACTATGTCTCTGATAATGGATTCTGTCATTTTCCTACTTATGATGTCATGCTAACTGCACGATAGTTCCCAGTTTTTTTCTCTTCCTTCTTTCTTAAATAAGCCGTTATTTCCTTGATACAGGGCGATGGGGAGAGAGTGGGGCAGTGGGATTAGTTTGGAGATTGATACAGGGCGATGGGGAGAGAGTGGGGCTGTGGGATTAGTTTGAGGATTGATACAGGTCTATGGGGAGAGAGCGGGGCAGTGGGATTAGTTTGGGGATTGATACAGGACTATGGGGAGAGAGCGGTGCAGACGGAATAGTTTGGGGCTTGATACAGGACTATGGGATGAGAGCGGGGCAGTGGGATTAGTTTGGGGATTGATAAAGGACTATGGGGAGAGAGCGGGGCAGAGGGATTAGTTTGGGGCTTGATACAGGACTATGGGGAGAGAGCGGGGCAGTGGGATTAGTTTGGGGATTGATACAGGACTATGGGGAGAGAGCTGGGCAGAGGGATTAGTTTGGGGATTGATACAGGACTATGGGGAGAGAGCGGGGCAGTGCGATTAGTTTGGGGATTGATACAGGACTATGGGGAGAGAGCTGGGCAGTGGGATTAGTTTGGAGATTTATACATGGATATGGGGAGAGAGCGGGGCAGTGGGATTAGTTTGGGGATTGATACAGGACTATGAAGAGAGAGCGGGGCAGTGTGATTAGTTTGGGGATTGATACAGGGGTATGGGGAGAGATCGGGGCAGTGGGATTAGTTTGGAGATTGATACAGGCTATGGGGAGAGAGCGGGGCAGTGGGATTAGTTTGGGGATTGATATCGGACTATGGGGACAGAGAGGGACAGTGTGATTAGTTTGGAGATTGAGGCAGGACTATGGGTAGAGAGCGGGGCCGTAGGATTAGTTTGGGGATTGATACAGGGCTATGGGGAGAGAACAGGGCAGTGGGATTAGTTTGGGGATTGATTCAGGACTATGGGGGTGAGCGGAGCAGTGGGATTAGTTTGGGGATTGATACAGGACTATGGGGAGAGAGCGGGGCAGTGGGATTAGTATGTGAATTGATACAGGGCTATGGGGAGAGAGCAGGGCAGTGGGATTAGTTTGTGGATTGATACAGGGGTATGTGGAGAGAGCGGGGCAGTGGGATTAGTTTGAGGATTGATACAGGACTATGGTGAGAGAGCGGGGCACTGGGATTAGTTTGGAGATTGACACAGGATTATGGGGAAAGAGTGGGGCCGTGGGATTAGTTTGGGGATTGATACAGGACTACAGGGAGAGAGCGGGGCAGTGGGATTAGTTTGGGGATTGATACAGTGCTATGGGGAGACAGCGGGGCAGTGGGATTAGTTTGGGATTGATACAGGACTATGGGGAGAGAGTGGGGTTGTGGGATTAGTTTGGAGATTGATACTGGTCTATGGGGAGAGAGCGGGGCAGTGGGATTAGTTTGGGGATTGATACAGGACTATGAAGAGAGAGCGGGGCAGTGTGATTAGTTTGGGGATTGATACAGGGGTATGGGGAGAGATCGGGGCAGTGGGATTAGTTTGGAGATTGATACAGGCTATGGGGAGAGAGCGGGGCAGTGGGATTAGTTTGGGGATTGATATCGGACTATGGGGACAGAGAGGGACAGTGTGATTAGTTTGGAGATTGAGGCAGGACTATGGGTAGAGAGCGGGGCCGTAGGATTAGTTTGGGGATTGATACTGGTCTATGGGGAGAGAGCGGGGCAGTGGGATTAGTTTGGGGATTGATACAGGGATATGGGGAGAGAGCGAGGCAGTGGGATTAGTTTGGGGATTGACACAGGACTATGGGGAGAGAGCGGGACATGTGGGATTAGTTTGGGGCTAATACAGGGGTATGGGGAAAGAGCGGGGCAGTGGGATTAGTTTGGAGATTGATACATGGCTATGGGAATAGAACGGGGCAGTGGGAATAGTTTGGGGATTGATACAGGACTATGGGGAGAGAGCGGGGCAGTGGGATTAGTTTGGGGATTGATACAGGACTATGGGGTGAGAGCGGGGCAGTGGGATTAGTTTGGGGATTGATATAGGACTATGGGGAGAGAGCGGGGCAGTGGGATTAGTTTGGGGATTGATCCAGGGCTATGGGGAGAGAGCCGGGCAGTGGGATTTGTTTCGAATTGATACAGGACTATGGGGAGAGAGCGCGGCAGTGGGATTAGTTTGGGGATTGATACAGGACTATGGGGTGAGAGCGGGGCAGTGGGATTAGTTTGGGGAGTGATATAGGACTATGGGTAGAGAGCGAGGCAGTGGGATTAGTTTGGGGATTGATGCAGCACGATGGGGAGAGAGTGGGGCTGTGGGATTAGTTTGGAGATTGATACAGGGCGATGGGGAGAGAGTGGGGCTGTGGGATTAGTTTGGAGATTGATACAGGTCTATGGGGAGAGAGCGTGGCAGTGCGATTAGTTTGGGGATTGATACAGGACTATGGGGACAGAGCGGGGCAGAGGGATTAGTTTGGGGCTTGATACAGGACTACGGGGAGAGAGCGGGCCAGTGGGATTAGTTTGCGGATTGATACAGGATTATGGGGAGAGAGCGGGGCAGAGGGATTAGTTTGGGGATTGATACAGGACTATGGGGAGAGAGCGGGGCAGTGGGATTAGTTTGGGGAGTGATACAGGGGCATGGGGAGAGAGCGGGGCAGTGGGATTTGTTTGGGGATTGATACAGGACAATGGGGAGAGAGCGGGGCAATGGGATTAGTTTGGGGATTGATACAGGGCTACGGAGAGAGAGCGGGACAGTTGGATTAGTTTGTGGATTGATACAGGACTATTGGTAGAGAGCGGGGCAGTGGGATTAGTTTGGGGAGTTATACAGGACTATGGGGAGAGAGCGGGCAGTGGGATTCGTTTGGGGATTGATACAGTAATATGGGGAGGGAGCGGGACAGTGGGATTAGTTTGGAGATTGATACAGGACTATGGGGAGAGAGCGGGGCAGTGGGATTAGTTTGGGGATTGATACAGGGCTATGGCGAGAGAGTGGGGCAGTGGGATTATTTTTGGGGAGTGATACAGGACTATGGGGAGTGAGCGGGGCAGTGGGATTAGTTTGGGGATTGATACAGTAATATGGGGAGAGAGCGGGGCAGTGGGATTAGTTTGCAGATTGATACAGGACTATGTGGAGAGAGCGGGGCAGTGAGATTAGTTTGGGGATTGATACAGGACGATGGCGAGAAAGTGGGGCAGTGGGATTAGTTTGGGGATTAATACAGGTCTACGGAGAGAGAGTGGGACAGTGGGATTAGTTTGGGGATTGATACTGGACTATGGGTAGGGAACGATGCAGTGGGATTAGTTTGGAGATTGATACAGGTCTACGGGGAGAGAGCGGGGCAGTGGGATTAGTTTGGGGATTGATACAGGAGTATGGGGAGAGAGCGTGGCAGTGGGATTAGTTTGGGATTGATACAGGACTGTGGGGAGAGCGTGGCAGTGGTATTAGTTTGGGATTGATACAGCACTGTGGGGAGAGCGGGGCAGTGGGATTATTTTGGGGTTTGATACAGGACTATGGGGAGCGAGCGGGGCAGTGGGATTAGTTTGGGATTGATACACGACTATGGAGAGAGAGCGGGACAGTTGGATTAGTTTGGATATTGATGCAGGACTATGGGGAGAGAGCGGGGCAGTGGGATTAGTTTGGGGATAGCTACAGGGCTATCAGGAGAGAGCGGGGCAGTGGGATTAGTTTGGGATTGAAACAGGACTATGGGGAGAGAGCGGGTCAGTGGGATTAGTTTGGGGATTAATACAGGGCTCTGGGGAGAGAGCGGGGCAGTGGGATTATTTTGGGGATTGATTCAGGTCTATGGGGGAGAGCGGGGCAGTAGGATTAGTTTGTGGATTGATACAGGACTATGGGGAGAGAGCGGGTAAGTGGGATTAGTTGGGGAAGTGATACAGGACTATGGGGAGAGAGCGGGGCAGTGGGATTAGTTTGGGGATTGGACAGTAATATGTGCAGAGAGCGGGGCAGTGGGATTAGTTTGGAGATTGATGCAGGACTATGGGGAGAGAGTGGGGCTGTGGGATTAGTTTGAAGATTGATACAGGACTATGGGGAGAAAGCGGGGCAGTGGGATTAGTTTTGGGATTGATATACGACTATGGGGAGAGAGCGGGACAGTGGGATTAGTTTGGGGATTGATACAGGACTATGGGGAGAGAGCGGGTCATGGGGATTAGTTTGGGGATTGCTACAGGACTATGGGGAGAGAGCGGGGCAGTGGGATTAGTTTGGAGATTGAAACAGGACTATGGGGAGAGAGCAGGGCAGTGGGATTAGTTTGGGGATTGATACAGGACGATGGGGAGAGAGCGGTTCAGTGTGATTAGTTTGGGGATTGATACAGGACTATGAGGAGTGAGCGGGGCAGAGGGATTAGTTTGGGGATTGATAAAGGAATATGGGGAGAGAGCGGGGCAGAGGGATTAGTTTGGGGCTTGAAACAGGACTATGGGGAGAGAGCAGGGCAGTGGGAGTGGTTTGGGGATTGATACAGGACTATGGGGAGAGAGCGGGGCAGAGGGATTAGTTTGGGGATTGATACAGGATTATGGGGAGAGAGCGGGGCAGTGTGATTAGTTTGGGGATTGATACAGGGGTATGGGGAGAGATCGGGGCAGTGGTATTAGTTTGGAGATTTATACATGGCTATGGGGAGAGAGCGGGACAGTGGGATTAGTTTGGGGATTGATACAGGACTATGGGGAGAGAGCGGGGCAGTGGGATTAGTTTGGAGATTGATACAGGCTATGGGGAGAGAGCGGGGCAGTGGGATTAGTTTGGGGATTGATATCGGACTATGGGGACAGAGAGGGACAGTGTGATTAGTTTGGAGATTGATACAGGACTATGGGGAGAGAGCGGGGCAGTGGGATTAGTTTGGAGATTGATACAGGACTATGGGTAGAGAGCGGGGCAGTGGGATTAGTTTGGGGATTGATACAGGGCCACGGGGAGAGAGCAGTGCAGGGGGATTAGTTTGGGGATTGATTCAGGACTATGGGGAAAGAGCGGGGCAGTGGGATTAGTTTGGGATTGATACAGGACTGTGGGGAGAGCATGGCAGTGGTATTAGTTTCGGATTGATACAGGACTGTGGGGAGAGCGGGGCAGTGGGATTAGTTTGGGGTTTGATACAGGACTATGGGGAGAGAGCGGGGCAGTGGGATTATTTTGGGGATTGATTCAGGTCTATGGGGGAGAGCGGGGCAGTAGGATTAGTTTGTGGATTGATACAGGACTATGGGGAGAGAGCGGGTAAGTGGGATTAGTTGGGGAAGTGATACAGGACTATGGGGAGAGAGCGGGGCAGTGGGATTAGTTTGGGGATTGGACAGTAATATGTGCAGAGAGCGGGGCAGTGGGATTAGTTTGGAGATTGATGCAGGACTATGGGGAGAGAGTGGGGCTGTGGGATTAGTTTGAAGATTGATACAGGACTATGGGGAGAAAGCGGGGCAGTGGGATTAGTTTTGGGATTGATATACGACTATGGGGAGAGAGCGGGACAGTGGGATTAGTTTGGGGATTGATACAGGACTATGGGGAGAGAGCGGGTCATGGGGATTAGTTTGGGGATTGCTACAGGACTATGGGGAGAGAGCGGGGCAGTGGGATTAGTTTGGAGATTGAAACAGGACTATGGGGAGAGAGCAGGGCAGTGGGATTAGTTTGGGGATTGATACAGGACGATGGGGAGAGAGCGGTTCAGTGTGATTAGTTTGGGGATTGATACAGGACTATGAGGAGTGAGCGGGGCAGAGGGATTAGTTTGGGGATTGATAAAGGAATATGGGGAGAGAGCGGGGCAGAGGGATTAGTTTGGGGCTTGAAACAGGACTATGGGGAGAGAGCAGGGCAGTGGGAGTGGTTTGGGGATTGATACAGGACTATGGGGAGAGAGCGGGGCAGAGGGATTAGTTTGGGGATTGATACAGGATTATGGGGAGAGAGCGGGGCAGTGTGATTAGTTTGGGGATTGATACAGGGGTATGGGGAGAGATCGGGGCAGTGGTATTAGTTTGGAGATTTATACATGGCTATGGGGAGAGAGCGGGACAGTGGGATTAGTTTGGGGATTGATACAGGACTATGGGGAGAGAGCGGGGCAGTGGGATTAGTTTGGAGATTGATACAGGCTATGGGGAGAGAGCGGGGCAGTGGGATTAGTTTGGGGATTGATATCGGACTATGGGGACAGAGAGGGACAGTGTGATTAGTTTGGAGATTGATACAGGACTATGGGGAGAGAGCGGGGCAGTGGGATTAGTTTGGAGATTGATACAGGACTATGGGTAGAGAGCGGGGCAGTGGGATTAGTTTGGGGATTGATACAGGGCCACGGGGAGAGAGCAGTGCAGGGGGATTAGTTTGGGGATTGATTCAGGACTATGGGGAAAGAGCGGGGCAGTGGGATTAGTTTGGGATTGATACAGGACTGTGGGGAGAGCATGGCAGTGGTATTAGTTTCGGATTGATACAGGACTGTGGGGAGAGCGGGGCAGTGGGATTAGTTTGGGGTTTGATACAGGACTATGGGGTGAGAGCGGGGCAGTGGGATTAGTTTGGGGATTGATATAGGACTGTGGGGAGAGAGCGGGACAGTGGTATTAGTTTGGATATTGATGCAGGATTATGGGGAGAGAGCGGGGCAGTGGGGTTAGTTTGGGGATTGATATAGGACTATGGGGAGAGAGCGGGGCAGTGGGATTAGTTTGGGGATTGATACAGGGCTATGGGGAGAGAGCGGGTCAGTGGGATTAGTTTGGGGATTGATATAGGACTATGGGGAGAGAGCAGGGCAGTAGGTTTAGTTTGGGGATTAATACAGGGCTATGGGGAGAGAGCGGGGCAGTGGGATTAGTTTGCGGATTTATTCAGGACTATGGGGGAGAGCGGGGCAGTAGGATTAGTTTGGGGATTGATACATGACTATGGGGAGAGCGCGGGTAAGTTGGATTAGTTTGGGGAGTGATACAGGACTATGGGGAGAGAGCGGGGCAGTGGGATTAGTTTGGGGATTGATACAGGACTATGGGGAGAGAGCGCGGCAGTGGGATTAGTTTGGGGATTGATACTGGACTATGGGGTGAGAGCGGGGCAGTGGGATTAGTTTGGGATTGATACACGACTATGGAGAGAGAGCGAGGCAGTGGGATTAGTTTGGGGATTGATGCAGCACGATGGGGAGAGAGTGGGGCTGTGGGATTAGTTTGGAGATTGATACAGGGCGATGGGGAGAGAGTGGGGCTGTGGGATTAGTTTGGGATTGAAACAGGACTATGGGGAGAGAGCGGGTCAGTGGGATTAGTTTGGGGATTAATACAGGGCTCTGGGGAGAGAGCGGGGCAGTGGGATTAGTTTGGGGATTGATTCAGGTCTATGGGGGAGAGCGGGGCAGTAGGATTAGTTTGTGGATTGATACAGGACTATGGGGAGAGAGCGGGTAAGTGGGATTAGTTTGGGAAGTGATACAGGACTATGGGGAGAGAGCGGGGCAGTGGGATTAGTTTGGGGATTGGACCGTAATATGTGCAGAGAGCGGGGCAGTGGGATTAGTTTGGAGATTGATGCAGGACTATGGGGAGAGAGCGGGTCAGTGGGATTAGTTTGAGGATTGATACACGACTATGGGGAGAGAGCGGGACAGTTGGATTAGTTTGGAGATTGAGGCAGGACTATGGGGAGAGAGCGGGTCAGTGGGATTAGTTTGGAATTGATACAGGACTGTGGGTGAGCGGGTCAGTGGGATTAGTTTGGGGATTGATACAGGACTATGGGGAGAGAGCGGGGCAGTGGGATTAGTTCTGGATTGATACAGGACTATGGGGAGAGAGCGGGGCAGTGGGATTAGTTTGGGGGTTGATACAGGACTATGGGGAGAAAGCGGGGCAGTGGGATTAGTTTTGGGATTGATATACGACTATGGGGAGAGAGCGGGACAGTGGGATTAGTTTGGGGATTGATACAGGACTATGGGGAGAGAGCGGGTCATGCGGATTAGTTTGGGGATTGCTACAGGACTATGGGGAGAGAGCGGGGCAGTGGGATTAGTTTGGAGATTGAAACAGGACTATGGGGAGAGAGCAGGGCAGTGGGATTAGTTTGGGGATTGATACAGGACGATGGGGAGAGAGCGGTTCAGTGTGATTAGTTTGGGGATTGATACAGGACTATGAGGAGAGAGCGGGGCAGAGGGATTAGTTTGGGGATTGATAAAGGAATATGGGGAGAGAGCGGGGCAGAGGGATTAGTTTGGGGCTTGAAACAGGACTATGGGGAGAGAGCGGGGCAGTGGGAGTGGTTTGGGGATTGATACAGGACAATGGGGAGAGAGCGGGGCAGAGGGATTAGTTTGGGGATTGATACAGGATTATGGGGAGAGAGCGGGGCAATGTGATTAGTTTGGGGATTGATACAGGGGTATGGGGAGAGATCGGGGCAGTGGTATTAGTTTGGAGATTTATACATGGCTATGGGGAGAGAGCGGGACAGTGGGATTAGTTTGGGGATTGATACAGGACTATGGGGAGAGAGCGGGGCAGTGGGATTAGTTTGGAGATTGAAACAGGCTATGGGGAGAGAGCGGGACAGTGTGATTAGTTTGGAGATTGATACAGGACTATGGGGAGAGAGCGGGGCAGTGGGATTAGTATGGAGATTGATACAGGACTATGGGTAGAGAGCGGGGCAGTGGGATTAGTTTGGGGATTGATACAGGGCCACGGGGAGAGAGCAGTGCAGTGGGATTAGTTTGGGGATTGATTCAGGACTATGGGGAAAGAGCGGGGCAGTGGGATTAGTTTGGGATTGATACAGGACTGTGGGCGAGCATGGCAGTGGTATTAGTTTCGGATTGATACAGGACTGTGGGGAGAGCGGGGCAGTGGGATTAGTTTGGGGTTTGATACAGGACTATGGGGTGAGAGCGGGGCAGTGGGATTAGTTTGGGGATTGATATAGGACTGTGGGGAGAGAGCGGGACAGTGGGATTAGTTTGGATATTGATGCAGGATTATGGGGAGAGAGCGGGGCAGTGGGGTTAGTTTGGGGATTGATATAGGACTATGGGGAGAGAGCGGGGCAGTGGGATTAGTTTGGGGATTGATACAGGGCTATGGGGAGAGAGCGGGGCAGTGGAATTAGTTTGGGCATTGATACAGGACTACGGGGAGAGAGCGGGTCAGTGGGATTAGTTTGGGGATTGATATAGGACTGTGGGGAGAGAGCGGGACAGTGGGATTAGTTTGAGGATTGATACAGGACTATGGGGAGAGAGCAGGGCAGTAGGTTTAGTTTGGGGATTAATACAGGGCTATGGGGAGAGAGCGGGGCAGTGGGATTAGTTTGCGGATTTATTCAGGACTATGGGGGAGAGCGGGGCAGTAGGATTAGTTTGGGGATTGATACATGACTATGGGGAGAGCGCGGGTAAGTTGGATTAGTTTGGGGAGTGATACAGGACTATGGGGAGAGAGCGGGGCAGTGGGATTAGTTTGGGGATTGATACAGGACTATGGGGAGAGAGCGCGGCAGTGGGATTAGTTTGGGGATTGATACTGGACTATGGGGTGAGAGCGGGGCAGTGGGATTAGTTTGGGGAGTGATACAGGACTATGGGTAGAGAGCGAGGCAGTGGGATTAGTTTGGGGATTGATGCAGCACGATGGGGAGAGAGTGGGGCTGTGGGATTAGTTTGGAGATTGATACAGGGCGATGGGGAGAGAGTGGGGCTGTGGGATTAGTTTGGAGATTGATACAGGTCTATGGGGAGAGAGCGGGGCAGTGGGATTAGTTTGGGGATTGATATCGGACTATGGGGACAGAGAGGGACAGTGTGATTAGTTTGGAGATTGATACAGGACTATGGGGAGAGAGCGGGGCAGTGGGATTAGTTTGGAGATTGATACAGGACTATGGGTAGAGAGCGGGGCAGTGGGATTAGTTTGGGGATTGATACAGGGCCACGGGGAGAGAGCAGTGCAGTGGGATTAGTTTGGGGATTGATTCAGGACTATGGGGAAAGAGCGGGGCAGTGGGATTAGTTTGGGATTGATACAGGACTGTGGGGAGAGCATGGCAGTGGTATTAGTTTCGGATTGATACAGGACTGTGGGGAGAGCGGGGCAGTGGGATTAGTTTGGGGTTTGATACAGGACTATGGGGTGAGAGCGGGGCAGTGGGATTAGTTTGGGGATTGATATAGGACTGTGGGGAGAGAGCGGGACAGTGGGATTAATTTGGATATTGATGCAGGATTATGGGGAGAGAGCGGGGCAGTGGGGTTAGTTTGGGGATTGATATAGGACTATGGGGAGAGAGCGGGGCAGTGGGATTAGTTTGGGGATTGATACAGGGCTATGGGGAGAGTGCGGGGCAGTGGAATTAGTTTGGGCATTGATACAGGACTACGGGGAGAGAGCGGGTCAGTGGGATTAGTTTGGGGATTGATATAGGACTGTGGGGAGAGAGCGGGACAGTGGGATTAGTTTGAGGATTGATACAGGACTATGGGGAGAGAGCAGGGCAGTAGGTTTAGTTTGGGGATTAATACAGGGCTATGGGGAGAGAGCGGGGCAGTGGGATTAGTTTGCGGATTTATTCAGGACTATGGGGGAGAGCGGGGCAGTAGGATTAGTTTGGGGATTGATACATGACTATGGGGAGAGCGCGGGTAAGTTGGATTAGTTTGGGGAGTGATACAGGACTATGGGGAGAGAGCGGGGCAGTGGGATTAGTTTGGGGATTGATACAGGACTGTGGGGAGAGAGCGCGGCAGTGGGATTAGTTTGGGGATTGATACTGGACTATGGGGTGAGAGCGGGGCAGTGGGATTAGTTTGGGGAGTGATACAGGACTATGGGTAGAGAGCGAGGCAGTGGGATTAGTTTGGGGATTGATGCAGCACGATGGGGAGAGAGTGGGGCTGTGGGATTAGTTTGGAGATTGATACAGGGCGATGGGGAGAGAGTGGGGCTGTGGGATTAGTTTGGAGATTGACACAGGTCTATGGGGAGAGAGCGTGGCAGTGCGATTAGTTAGGGGATTGATACAGGACAATGGGGAGAGAGCGGGGCAGAGGGATTAGTTTGGGGCTTGAGACAGGACTACGGGGAGAGAGCGGGCCAGTGGGATTAGTTTGCGGATTGATACAGGATTATGGGGAGAGAGAGGGGCAGAGGGATTAGTTTGGGGTTTGATACAGGACTATGGGGAGAGAGCGGGGCAGTGGGATTAGTTTGGGGAGTGATACAGGGGTATGGGGAGAGAGCGGGGCAAAGGGATTAGTTTGGGGATTGATACAGGACAATGGGGAGAGAGCGGGGCAATGGGATTAGTTTGGGGATTGATACAGGGCTACGGAGAGAGAGCGGGACAGTTGGATTAGTTTGTGGATTGATACAGGACTATTGGTAGAGAGCGGGGCAGTGGGATTAGTTTGGGGAGTTAAACAGGACTATGTGGAGAGAGCGGGGCAGTGGGATTCGTTTGGGGATTGATACAGTAATATGGGGAGGGAGCGGGACAGTGGGATTAGTTTGGAGATTGATACAGGACTATGGGGAGAGAGCGGGGCAGTGGGATTAGTTTGGGGATTGATACAGGGCTATGGCGAGAGAGTGGGGCAGTGGGTTTATTTTTGGGGAGTGATACAGGACTATGGGGAGTGAGCGGGGCAGTGGGATTAGTTTGGGGATTGATACAGTAATATGGGGAGAGAGCGGGGCAGTGGGATTAGTTTGGAGATTGATACAGGACTATGTGGAGAGAGCGGGGCAGTGAGATTAGTTTGGGGATTGATACAGGACGATGGCGAGAGAGTGGGGCTGTGGGATTAGTTTGGGGATTAATACAGGTCTACGGAGAGAGAGTGGGACAGTGGGATTAGTTTTGGGATTGATACAGGACTATGGGTAGGGAACGATGCAGTGGGATTAGTTTGGAGATTGATCCAGGTCTACGGGGAGAGAGCGGGGCAGTGGGATTAGTTTGGGGATTGATACAGGGCTATGGGGAGAGCGCAGTGCAGTGGGATTAGTTTGGGTATTGATACAGGACTATGGGGAGAGAGCGGGGCAGTGGGATTAGTTTGGGATTGATACAGGACTGTGGGGAGAGCGTGGCAGTGGTATTAGTTTGGGATTGATACAGCACTGTGGGGAGAGCGGGGCAGTGGGATTATTTTGGGGTTTGATACAGGACTATGGGGAGAGAGCGGGGCAGTGGGATTAGTTTGGGATTGATACACGACTATGGAGAGAGAGCGGGACAGTTGGATTAGTTTGGATATTGATGCAGGACTATGGGGAGAGAGCGGGGCAGTGGGATTAGTTTGGGGATTGATACAGGGCTATCGGGAGAGAGCGGGGCAGTGGGATTAGTTTGGGATTGAAACAGGACTATGGGGAGAGAGCGGGTCAGTGGGATTAGTTTGGGGATTAAAACAGGTCTCTGGGGAGAGGGCGGGGCAGTGGGATTAGTTTGGGGATTGATTCAGGTCTATGGGGGAGAGCGGGGCAGTAGGATTAGTTTGTGGATTGATACAGGACTACGGGGAGAGAGCGGGTAAGTGGGATTAGTTTGGGGACTGATACAGGACTATGGGGAGAGAGCGGGGCAGTGGGATTAGTTTGGGGATTGGACAGTAATATGTGCAGAGAGCGCGGCAGTGGGATTAGTTTGGAGATTGATGCAGAACTATGGGGAGAGAGCGGGTCAGTGGGATTAGTTTGAGGATTGATACAGGACTATGGGGAGAGAGCGGGACAGTTGGATTAGTTTGGAGATTGAGGCAGGACTATGGGGAGAGAGCGGGGCAGTGGGATTAGTTTGGGGATTGATACAGGACTATGGGGAGAGAGCGGGGCAGTGGGATTAGTTCTGGATTGATACAGGACTATAGGGAGAGCGGGGCAGTGGGATTAGTTTGGAATTGATACAGGACTGTGGGGAGAGCGGGGCAGTGGGATTAGTTTGGGGATTGATATACGACTATGGGGAGAGAGCGGGACAGTGGGATTAGTTTGGGGATTGATACAGGACTATGGGGAGAGAGCGGGGCAGTGGGATTAGTTTGGGGGTTGATACAGGACTATGGGGAGAAAGCGGGGCAGTTGGATTAGTTTTGGGATTGATATACGACTATGGGGAGGGAGCGGGACAGTGGGATTAGTTTGGGGATTGATACAGGACTATGGGGAGAGAGCGGGTCAGTGGGATTAGTTTGGAGATTGATACAGGACTATGGGGAGAGAGCAGGGCAGTGGGATTAGTTTGGGGATTGATACAGGACGATGGGGAGAGAGCGGTTCAGTGTGATTAGTTTGGGGATTGATACAGGACTATGAGGAGAGAGCGGGGCAGTGGGATTAGTTTGGCGATTGATAAAGGACTATGGGGAGAGAGCGGGGCAGAGGGATTAGTTTGGGGCTTGAAACAGGACCATGGGGAGAGAGCGGTGCAGTGGGAGTGGTTTGGGGATTGATACAGGACTATGGGGAGAGAGCGGGGCAGAGGGATTAGTTTGGGGATTGATACAGGATTATGGGGAGAGAGCGGGGCAGTGTGATTAGTTTGGGGATTGATACAGGGGTATGGGGAGAGATCGGGGCAGTGGTATTAGTTTGGAGATTTATACATGGCTATGGGGAGAGAGCGAGGCAGTGGGATTAGTTTGGGGATTGATACAGGACTATGGGGAGAGAGCGGGGCAGTGGGATTAGTTTGGAGATTAATACAGGACTATGGGGAGAGAGCGGGGCAGTGGGATTAGTTTGGAGATTGATACAGGACTATGGGTAGAGAGCGGGGCAGTGGGATTAGTTTAGGGATTGATACAGGGGCACGGGGAGAGAGCAGTGCAGTGGGATTAGTTTGGGGATTGATACAGAACTATGGGGAAAGAGCGGGGCAGTGGGATTAGTTTGGGATTGATACAGGACTGTGGGGAGAGCATGGCAGTGGTATTAGTTTCGGTTTGATACAGGACTGTGGGGAGAGCGGGGCAGTGGGATTAGTTTGGGGTTTGATACAGGACTATGGGGTGAGAGCGGGGCAGTGGGATTAATTTGGGATTGATACACGACTATGAAGAGAGAGCGGGACAGTTGGATTAGTTTGGATATTGATGCAGGATTATGGGGAGAGAGCGGGGCAATGGGATTAGTTTGGGGATTGATATGGGACTATGGGGAGAGAGCGGGGCAGTGGGATTAGTTTGGGGATTGATACAGGGCTATGGGGAGAGAGCGGGCAGTGGGATTAGTTTGGGGATTGATACAGGACTACGGGGAGAGAGCGGGTCAGTGGGATTAGTTTGGGGATTGATATAGGACTGTGGGGAGAGAGCGGGACAGTGGGATTAGTTTGAGGATTGATACAGAACTATGGGGAGAGATCGGGGCATGGGATTAGTTTGGGGATTGATACAGGCCTATCGGGAGAGAGCGGGGCAGTGGGATTAGTTTGGGATTGAAACAGGACTATGGGGAGAGAGCGGGTCAGTGGGATTAGTTTGGGGATTGATACAGGGCTATGGGGAGAGAGCGGGGCAGTGGGATTAGTTTGCGGATTGATTCAGGACTATGGGGGAGAGCGGGTCAGTAGGATTATTTTGGGGATTGATACAGGACTATGGGGAGAGCGCGGGTATGTGGGATTAGTTTAGGGAGTGATACAGGACTATGGGGAGAGAGCGGGGCAGTGGGATTAGTTTGGGGATTGATACAGGGCTATGGGGAGAGAGCGGGGCAGTGGGATTAGTTTGGGGATTGATACAGGACTATTGGGAGAGAGCGGGGCAGTGGGATTAGTTTGGGTCAGATTGATACAGGGCTATTGGGAGAGAGCGGGGCAGTGGGATCAGTTTGGAGATCGATACAGTACTATGGGGAGAGATCGGGGCAGTGGGATTAGTTTCGGGATTGGAACAGGACTATGGGGAGAGAGCGGGGCAGTGGGATTAGTTTGGGGATTGATACAGTACTATGGGGAGAGGAGAGAGCCGGGCAGTGGGATTAGTTTGGGATTGATACAGGACTATGGGGAGAGAGCGGAGCAGTGGAATTAGTTTGGGGATTGATACAGGACTATGGGGAGAGAGCGGGGCAGTGGGAGTAGTTTGTGGATTGATACAGGACTATGGGGAGAGAGCGGGGCAGTGGGATTAGTTTGGAGATTGATACAGGACTATGGGGAGAGAGCGGGGCAGTGGGATTAGTTTGGAGATTGATACATGACTATGGGGAGAGAGCGGGGCAGTGGGATTAGTTTGGGGATTGATAGATGACTATGGGGAGAGAGCGGGGTAGTGGGATTAGTTTGGGGATTGATACAGGACTATTGGGAGAGAGCGGGGCAGTGGGATTAGTTTGGAGATTGATACAGAGCTGTGGGGAGAGAGCAAGGCCCAGTGGGATTTGTTTGGGGATTGATACAGGACTATTGGGAGAGAGCGGGGCAGTGGGATTAGTTTGGAGATTGATACAGGGTTATGGGGAGAGAGCGGGGCAGTGGGATTAGTTCGGAGTTTGATACAGGACTATGGGGAGAGAGCGGGGCAGTGGGATTAGTTTGGGGATTGATACAGGACTATGGGGAGAGAGCGGGGCAGTGGGATTAGTTTCAGGATTGATACAGGACTATGCGGAGAGAGCGGGGCAGTGGGATTAGTTTAGAGATTGATACAGGGCTATGGGGAGAGAGCGAGGCAGTGGGATTAGTTTTGGGATGGATACAGGGCTATGGGGAGAGAGCGGTGCAGTGAGATTAGTTTGGAGATTGATACAGGGCTATGGGGAGAGAGCGAGGCAGTGGGATTAGTTTGGGGATTGATACAGGACTATTGGGAGAGAGCGGGGCAGTGGGATTATTTTGGAGATTGATACAGGGCTATGGGGAGAGAGCGGGGCAGTGGGATTAGTTTGGGTATTGATAGAGGACTATGGGGAGAGAGCGGGGTAGTGGGATTAGTTTGGGGATTGATGCAAGGCTATCGGAAGAGAGCGGGGCAGTGGGATTAGTTTGGGGATTGATACAGGACTATGGGGAGAGAGCGGGACAGTGGGATTAGTTTGGGGATTGATACAGTGCTATGGGGAGAGAACGGGGCAGTGGGATTAATTTGGGGATTGATGTAGGACTATGGGGAGAGAATGGGGCAGTGGGATTACTTTGGAGATTGATACAGGACTATGGGGAGAGCGTGGGGCAGTGGGATTAGTTTGGAGATTGATCCAGGACTATGGGGCAGAGCGGGGCAGTGGGATTATTTTGGAGATTGATACAGGGCTATTGGGAGAGAGCGGGGCAATGGGATTAGTTTGGGGATTGATACAGGACTATGGGGAGAGAGCGGGGCAGTGGGATTAGTTTGAGGATTGATACAGGACTATGGGGAGAGAACGGGGCAGTGGGATTTGATTGGAGATTGATACAGTTCTATGGGGAGAGAGCGGGGCAGTGCGATTAGTTTGGAGATTGATACAGGACTATGGGGAGAGAGCGGGGCAGTGGGATTAGTTTGGAGATTGATACAGGGCAATGGGGAGAGAGCGGGGCAGTGGGATTAGTTTGGGGATTGATTCAGGATTTTGGGGAGAGAGCGGGGCAGTGGGATTGGTTTGGAGATTGATACAGTTCTATGGGGAGAGAGCGGGGCAGTGAGATCAGTTTGGAGATTGATACAGGACTATGGGGATAGAGCGGGGCAGTGGGATTAGTTTGGGATTGATACAGTGCTATGGGGAGAGAGCGGGGCTGTGGGATTAGTTTGGGGATTGATATAGGACTATGGGGAGAGAATGGGGCAGTGGGATTAGTTTGGGATTGAAACAGTGCTATGGGGAGATTGCGGGGCAGTGGGATTTGTTTGGGGATTGATTCAGGACAATGGGGAGAGAGCGGTGCAGTGGGATTAGTTTGGAGATTGATACAGGACTATGGGGAGGGAGCGGGACAGTGGGATTAGTTTGGGATTGATACAGGATTATGGGTAGAGAGCGGAGCAGTGGGATTAGTTTGGGGATTGATACAGTGCTATGGGGAGAGAGCGGGGCAGTGGGATTAGTTTGGGGATTGATGTAGGACTATGGAGAGAGAATGGGGCAGTGGGATTATTTTGGAGATTGATACAGGACTATGGGGAGAGCGTGGGGCAGTGGGATTAGTTTGGAGATTGATACAGGACTATGGGGCAGAGCGGGGCAGTGGGATTAGTTTGGAGATTGACACAGGGCTATTGGGAGAGAGCGGGGCAATGGGATTAGTTTGGGGATTGATACAGGACTATGGGGAGAGAGCGGGGCAGTGGGATTAGTTTGAGGATTGATACAGGACTATGGGGAGAGAACGGGGCAGTGGGATTTTTTTGGAGATTGATACAGTTCTATGGGGAGAGAGCGGGGCAGTGCGATTAGTTTGGAGATTGATACAGGACTATGGGGAGAGAGCGGGGCAGTGGGATCAGTTTGGAAATTGATACAGAGCAATGGGGAGAGAGCGGGGCAGTGGGATTAGTTTGGGGATTGATTCAGGATTTTGGGGAGAGAGCGGGGCAGTGGGATTGGTTTGGAGATTGATACAGTTCTATGGGGAGAGAGCGGGGCAGTGAGATCAGTTTGAAGATTGATACAGGACTATGGGGAGAGAGCGGGGCAGTGGGATTATTTTGGAGATTGATACAGGGCTATGGGGAGAGAGCGGGGCAGTGGGATTAGTTTGGGGATTGATTCAGTACTATGGGGAGAGAGCGGGGCAGTGGGATTAGTTTGGAGATTGATACAGGACTATGGGGAGAGAGCGGGGTAGTGGGATTAGTTTGGAGATTGATACAGGACTATGGGGCAGAGCGAGGCAGTGGGATTAGTTTGGAGATTGATACAGGACTATGGGGATAGAGCGGGGCAGTGGGATTAGTTTGGGATTGATACAGTGCTATGGGGAGAGAGCGGGGCAGTGGGATTAGTTTGGGAATTGATATAGGACTATGGGGAGAGAATGGGGCAGTGGGATTAGTTTGGGATTGAAACAGTGCTATGGGGAGATTGCGGGGCAGTGGGATTTGTTTGGGGATTGATACAGGACAATGGGGAGAGAGCGGTGCAGATGGATTAGTTTGGAGATTGATACAGGACTATGGGGAGGGAGCGGGACAGTGGGATTAGTTTGGAGATTGTTACAGGACTATGGGGAGAGAGCGGGGCAGTGGGATTAGTTTGGGATTGATACAGGATTATGGGTAGAGAGCGGAGCAGTGGGATTAGTTTGGGGATTGATACACTGCTATGGGGAGAGAGCGGGGCAGTGGAATTAGTTTGGGGTTTGATGTAGGACTATGGGGAGAGAATGGGGCAGTGGGATTACTTTGGAGATTGATACAGGACTATGGGGAGAGCGTGGGGCAGTGGAATTAGTTTGGAGATTGATCCAGGACTATGGGGCAGAGCGGGGCAGTGGGATTATTTTGGAGATTGATACAGGGCTATTGGGAGAGAGCGGGGCAATGGGATTAGTTTGGGGATTGATACAGGACTATGGGGAGAGAGCGGGGCAGTGGGATTAGTTTGAGGATTGATACAGGACTATGGGGAGAGAACGGGGCAGTGGGATTTGTTTGGAGATTGATACAGTTCTATGGGGAGAGAGCGGGGCAGTGCGATTAGTTTGGAGATTGATACAGGACTATGGGGAGAGAGCGGGGCAGTGGGATTAGTTTGGAGATTGATGCAGGGCAATGGGGAGAGAGCGGGGCATTGGGATTAGTTTGGGGATTGATTCAGGACTATGGGGAGAGAGCGGGGCAGTGGGATTGGTTTGGAGATTGATACAGGACTATGAGGAGAGAGCGGGGCAGTGGCATTAGTTTGAAGATTGATACAGGACTATGGGGCAGAGCGAGGCAGTGGGATTAGTTTGGAGATTGATACAGGACTATGGGGAGAGAGCGGGGCAGTGGGATTAGTTTGGTATTGATACAGTGCTATGGGGAGAGAGCGGGGCAGTGGGATTAGTTTGGGGATTGAAATAGGAATATAGGGAGAGAATGGAGCAGTCGGATTAGTTTCGGATTGAAACAGTGCTATGGGGAGAGTGCGGGGCAGTAGGATTAGTTTGGAGATTGATACAGGACAATGGGGAGAGAGCGGGGCAGTGGGATTAGTTTGGAGATTGATACAGGACTATGGGGAGGGAGCGGGGCAGTGGGATTAGTTTGGAGATTGATACAGGACTATGGGGAGGGAGCGGGGCAGTGGGATTAGTTTGGGATTGATACAGGATTATGGGTAGAGAGCGGGGCAGTGGGATTAGTTTGGGGATTGATACAGGACAGTGGGGAGAGAGCGGGGCAGTGGGATTAGTTTGGGGATTGATACAGCACTATGGGGAGAGAGCGGGGCAGTGGGAGTAGTTTGGGGATTGATACAGGACTATGGGGAGAGAGCGGGGCAGTGGGATCAGTTTGGGGATTGATACAGGACTATGGGGAGAGAGCGGGGCAGTGGGATTAGTTTGGGGATTGATACAGGACTATGGGGAGAGAGCGCGGCAGTGGGATTTGTTTGGAGATTGATACAGTTCTATGGGGAGAGAGCGGGGCAGTGCGATTAGTTTGGAGATTGATACAGGACTTTGGGGAGAGAGCGGGGCAGTGGGATTAGTTTGGAGATTGATGCAGGGCAATGGGGAGAGAGCGGGGCAGTGGGATTAGTTTGGGGATTGATTCAGGACTATGGGGAGAGAGCGGGGCAGTGGGATTGGTTTGGAGATTGATACAGGACTATGGGGAGAGAGCGGGGCAGTGGCATTAGTTTGGAGATTGATACAGGACTATGGGGCAGAGCGAGGCAGTGGGATTAGTTTGGAGATTGATACAGGACTATGGGGAGAGAGCGGGGCAGTGGGATTAGTTTGGTATTGATACAGTGCTATGGGGAGAGAGCGGGGCAGTGGGATAAGTTTGGGGATTGATATAGGAATATAGGGAGAGAATGGGGCAGTCGGATTAGTTTCGGATTGAAACAGTGCTGTGGGGAGAGTGCGGGGCAGTAGGATTAGTTTGGAGATTGATACAGGACAATGGGGAGAGAGCGGGGCAGTGGGATTCGTTTGGAGATTGATACAGGACTATGGGGAGGGAGCGGGGCAGTGGGATTAGTTTGGAGATTGATACAGATTATGGGGAGGGAGCGTGGCAGTGGGTTTAGTTTGGGATTGATACAGGATTATGGGTAGAGAGCGGGGCAGTGGGATTAGTTTGGGGATTGATACAGGACAGTGGGGAGAGAGCGGGGCAGTGGGATTAGTTTGGGGATTGATACAGGACTATGGGGAGAGAGCGGGGCAGTGGGAGTAGTTTGGGGATTGATATAGGACTATGGGGAGAGAGCGGGGCAGTGGGATCAGTTTGGGGATTGATACAGGACTATGGGGAGAGAGCGGGGCAGTGGGATTAGTTTGGGGATTGATACAGGACTATGGGGAGAGAGCGCGGCAGTGGGATTAGTTTGGGGATTGATACAGGACTATGGGGAGAGAGCGGGGCAGTGGGATTAGTTTGGGGATTGATACAGGTCAATGGGGAGAGAGCGGGGCAGTGGGATTAGTTTGGGGTTTGATACAGGACTTTGGGGAGAGAGCGGGGCAGTGGGATTAGTTCGGGGATTGATACAGGGCTTTGGGGAGAGAGCGGGGCAGTGGGATTAGTTCAGGGATTGATACAGGGCATTGGGGAGAGAGCGGGGCAGTGGGATTAGACCGAGAGAGAGAGCCAGAGCGATGGGGAGAGAGTGAAAGGCAGCGAGAGTGAGACAGAGAGAGAGGCAGAGCGAGCGAGAGAGACAGAGAGCGAGAGGCAGAGATTTGAGAGACAGATCGAGAGAGAGAGAGAGAGAGACAGGGAGAGAGAGAGAGGCAGAGACAGAGACAGAGAGACAGAGAGAGAGAGAGGCAGAGAGAGCGAGAGAGACAGAGAGCGATAGGCAGAGTTATAGAGAGATGCAGAGAAAGAGAGACAGAGAGATACATAGCGAGAGAGAGTCGGCGAGAGAGAGAGAGAGAGACAGAGTTACAGAGAGACAGAGATACAGAGAGAGAGAGACAGAGATGGGCAGACAGAGAGCGATAGAGAGAGACTCAGAGTGATTAGGACAGAAAGACAGAGACAGAAAGCGTAAGAGACAGACAGAGATTGAGAGACAGACAGAGTCAGAGCGAGAGAGAGAGGATAGCGAGCCAAAGAGAGAGACAGAGTGAGAAGGAAAGACAGTGAGAGCGAGCGAGAGTAACAGGTTGACAGATAGAGGAAGACAGAGATAGAGAGAGAAAGAGAGAGAGACAGAGAGAGAGAGACAGAGAAAAATACAGGGCGAGAGAGAGAAACAGAGAGAGAATGGCAGAGAGAGAAAGAGAGAGAAAGAGATAGAGACAGTAAAAGAGCGATAGAGATAAATAGATATAAAGATCGGGGGAGAGGCACAGAGAGAGAGAAAGAGAGTGAGAGAGAGAAGACAGGTAGTGACAGAGAGAGAGAGAAAGAAAGACAGAGAGAGAGGTTGAGCGAGAGTCAGAGAGAGAAAAACAGAGACAGATAGACAGAGAGAGAGAGACAGAGCAAGGCAGAAACAGAGGGACAGACAGAGAGAGAGAAAGAGAGAGAGTGAAAGTGAGAGAGAGAGAGGCAGAGAGAGAGAAAGAGACAGAGACAGAGACAGAGAGAGAGACCAAAAGAGATAGACAGAGAAAAATACAAAGCGAGAGAGAGAGGCAGAGAGAGAGAAAGAGACAGAGACAGAGACAGAGAGAGAGAACAAAAGAGATAGACAGAGAAAAATACAAAGCGAGAGAGAGAGGCAGAGAGCGTGAGAGACAGATCGAGGGAGAGAGACAGAGTGACAGTGATAGAGACAGAGAGGCAGGGAGATAGAGCGGCAGAGAGAGAGAGAGAGAGAGACAGAGAGTTGGAAAGACAGAAAAAATACCGAGTGAGAGATAGTGAGAGACAGGGAGAGAATGAGTGAGAGAGAGAGAGTGAGAGACAGGGCGAGGGAGAGAGTCAGGGAGAGAGTGAAACGGAGAGAGAGAGACAGAGAGACATCAACCGACAGACAGAGAGGGAAAGAGAACGGGAAAGGGAGAGACAGAGTGAGCGAGAGAGAGAGAGTGAGAGAGAGTTCTCGAGAGATGCAGAGAGAGAGAGAGAGAGACAAAGGGATAAATAGCAAGAGAGAGACAGAGTGAGAGCGAGAGAGACGGAGAGAGTCAGAGAGAGAGTGATGGAGAGAGAGAGACAGAAATAGGCATACAGAGAGAGATAGAGAGGGAGATTCAGAGAGAGAGGGATAGAGAGACAGAGAGAGAGTGAGAGAGAGAGATACAGAGAGAGAGAGACAGAGAGATACAGAGAGAGAGTGACAGAGAGAGAGAGACCGAGAGAGAGAGAGACCGAGAGAAAGACAGAGAGACCGAGAGACAGAGAGGCAGAGAGAGAGACAGAGAGACAGAGAGAGAGAGAGATTTAGTCACAGCGAGAGAAAGACAGAAACAATGCAGAGTGAGAGAGAGAGAGAGAGCAAGTGAGACAGACAGAGTGACAAAGAGAGTGCGAGACAGATCGAGAGAGAGAGAGACATGGAGAGAGAGAGAGACAGAGACAGAGACAGGGAGAGAGAGAGATGGGGAGAGAGAGGGCGAGAGAGGGAGAGAGAGAGAGAGAGAGAGAGAGAGAGAGGGAGAGAGAGAGAGATAGAGAGAGAGAGACAGAGAAAAATACAGAGCGAGAGAGAGAGAGAGAGAGACAGGGAGTCAGAGAGAGAGAGATAAAGAGGGTGGGAGACAAGAGAGAGACAGAGAAAGATACAGAGCGAGAGAGAGAGTGAGAAAGAGAGAGAGAGATAC
>NW_027254371.1:372500-375000 GCF_044704955.1 Pristiophorus japonicus
TGTAGAGGGAGCTTTACTCTGTATCTAACCCCCTGTACCTGCCCTGGGAGTGTTTGATGGGATAGTGTGGAGGGAGCTTTACTCTGTATCTAACCCCCTGTACCTGCCCTGGGATTGTTTGATGGGATAGTGTAGAGGGAGCTTTACTCTGTATCTAACCCTGTGCTGTACCTGCCCTGGGAGTGTTTGATGGGACAGTGTAGAGGGAGCTTTATTCTGTATCTAACCCCCCGTACCTGCCCTGGGAGAGTTTGATGGGACATTGTAGAGGGAGCTTTACTCTGTATCTAACCCCCTGTACCTGCCCTGGGAGAGTTTGATGGGACATTGTAGAGGGAGATTTACTCTGTCTCTAACCCCATGTACCTGCCCTGGGAGTGTTTGATGGGACAGTGTGGAGGGAGCTTTACTCTGTATCTAACCATCTGTATCTGTCCTGGTAGTGTTGGATGGGACAGTGTAGAGGGACATTTACTCTGTATCTAACCCGTGCTGTACCTGCCCTGGGAGTGTTTGATGGGACAGTGTAGAGGGAGCTTTACTCTGTATCTAACCTCCTGTACCTGTCCTGGGAGTGTTTGATGGGCAGTGTACAGGAAGCTTTACTCTGTATCTAACCCCCTGTACCTGCCCCGGGAGTGTAATGATGGGACAGTGTAGAGGGAGCTTTACTCTGTATCTAACCCCCTGTACCTGCCCCGGGAGTGTTTGATGGGACAGTGTAGAGGGAGCTTTACTCTGTATCTAACCCCCTGTACCTGCCCCGGGAGTGTTTGATGGGACAGTGTAGAGGGAGCTTTACTCTGTATCTAACCCCCTGTACCTGCCACGGGAGTGTTTGATGGGACAGTGTAGAGGGAGCTTTACTCTGTATCTAACCCCCTGTACCTGCCCTGGGAGTGTTTGATGCGACAGTGTAGAGGGAGCTTTACTCTGTATCTAACCCCCTGTACCTGCCCTGGGAGTGTTTGATGGGACAGTGTAGAGGCAGCTTTACTCTGTATCTAACCCCTGTACCTGCCCTGGGAGTGTTTGATGGGACAGTGTAGAGGGAGCTTTACTCTGTATCTAACCCCCTGTACCTGCCCTGGGAGTGTTTGATGGGACAGTGTAGAGGGAGCTTTACTCTGTATCTAACCCCCTGTACCTGCCCTGGGAGGGTTTGATGGGACAGTGTAGAGGGAGCTTTACTCTGTATCTAACCCCCTGTACCTGCCCTGGGAGTGTTTGATGGGACAGTGTAGAGGGAGCTTTACTCTGTATCTAACCCCCTGTACCTGCCCTGGGAGTGTTTGATGGGACAGTGTAGAGTGAGATTATCTAACAGACGGTTCCCTGAGCAGAATGTCGAACACGTTTGACAGAATGTCTCGTCGCCAGGGGATGGAATCAGACCCCACTCGGCCTGTACTTGTTAATCTGCTTGTATACATCGAGCCCCATGTACTGACACATGTTTAGCAACTTGTAAAGTCATCTCAATGTATTCTCATCCGTTGCGTGTCCTGCTTCCATCGACACAGTACTACCTGTAACGTGATTGGTGATGGGGATTAAAATGTATCCTGGACTGTAATGTAAACCTGTCCTTACCTGCTCCATGTAATACCCTTATTTACACAGTGCGACATGGAACGGGATTTACAGATTGGACTAAACTCCACCTTGAAATGAAATGTACGCTCGTGTATTGTATGGAAATGCTGTCAGCATCCAAATGAATTGCATGGAATTGCTGATCGCAATGTACTGAACTATTTTCCAATGTATTGCGAACATTTTCGATGAATAAAGTATATTTTTGAAATCTAAACCAAAATGGGTGATCTGTGATCAAACCTGGTTTGCCTGTCTGGGCTCGGGGCTTTGTGTATTGGTCCCAGTCTCTGGGTCCTTCATGTGTTTGAAGAGTTTGAAGTCAGTCACACCTTGTTGAACCATTTCATTCTTTCAGGGCATTGATGGTAAGCAGCTTCAATCCTGTGTATCTGTGAGGGGGCGACACAATCGTATTTACACCTTATTCAAACCAACAAAACTTCTCCATGTCCTGCCCTGCGAAGATATCCCACCGTTCCACAAAGCAGCATTGTCTGAATCAGCCTTTGATCCCATATACTGCTCAATCTGAAACACTCAAAGCTTTTAGATGGAGAAACTAGATTTACCCCACACATTCCAACCCACAATTGGATGGTTAGCAAATAAAAAATGTCCCAGAAATGTGATTTCTTGCTGTGGGTTTAAACAGTCAGGCTGCAATATGTCAAGGTACTTTTCAATCAAGGACACATCAGAATGGGAATGAGAGACAGGGAGAGAGAAAAAGAGAGGTGGACAGGGAGAAGCAGTGAGAGAATTAGGGATAGAGGGAGCGTGTTACAGAAAAGAGAAAAAAAGAGAGAGATCGGAAATGGACAGCAGCACAGACAGAGGAAAAAGTGAAAGAGAGTAGATGGATAGAAATTGGGAGCGAGGGAGAGAGTGAGGGAGAAAGACG